>NC_083807.1:2022482-2047482 GCF_015708825.2 Lethenteron reissneri | reverse complement strand
AAAACTCTGCTCCTCTGGGATGTCCCTCCTCCTGGGCCGACCGGGGGAATTGAACCATTTGTTCAGATCCATTTGACAAGGTCGAGAGGTCATCGCGGCCAAGGCTGTTGATGCCACCACGAGTCGCCGTCGCCTCCTTCCTCCTGCCAGATCGTGAAGCACCTCCGCGGTTGACCCGTCCTCCCGAAGAATCCTCTTCGTCGCGTCATCGCCAACCTCTGAAATGAATGTTGAAGCGAACAGAATGTTACCAGAGTGGATGCATGATGCCCGCAGCTCGTGTAGGGGGGGTGGGGGTGGCGGAGGGGCCGGGGGGGGGAGGAGGGATTGCCACATTCCTATGGCAGTGCCAAGTAACTCCACAGGACAAACCACTGGTCGTATGCGCCATTCGGAATGCACCCCCATCTCGTCTCATCCCAGAAGCTCTGCGGGACACAGCTTGGGCAGAAATCGAATGCGGCGACCACGCACGTATGCATACCAGAGTGCTATAGACCACGGCGGGACACGTCATGTACAGCAGAGGGCGGAGCAGCAACGTTCCACGGTCATACTGTACTGTACTTCTATGCCCCCCGACTGCCTGCTCTACAGCGCGGTCCAATACGATCCAATAATCCCCAGGAGCCACCACCACGGTGGACGTGAGGAGGGGCCTTCATCCAGCAGTGGATTGACCATGGCTGCTGCTGATGACGCTGCTGTTGCTGCAGTTGCGGCTGCTGCTGCGTCATGTGATTGTGGGGATGAAGGCGAAGCGGTGGTGGGAGGATGAATGGTGGAGCAGTGGCACAGCTACGCACCCAGCGACCCGCGTTCGATTCCCACGCAGCAGCACCGGTGACGATTATCTGAACCGGCCCTGGACCTTCCCTAGGTCGACTCAGCCTCAAATTAGTACCCCGGTGCGGCTTGTAAGCACCGCCACTGTGGAGATAACGGCGGTCGGGCGTGGTGCTGGCCACCCACGCCCTCGTGTGCCGTGCCGGCCTTCATAGGTGCTGCTACTCGATAACGGCACTTGCCTCCAACAGTCCGTGCATGAAGGCTATACGGGGGATCTTTGCCTTTCGGGTGGAGGGGGGGTGGAGCGGGGTTGAGAATGGCAGGGGAGGGTCGTCGGGAGGTTGGAAGCAATCACGGAGAGTGGGTTCTCAATTCTAAACAGCCCCAGCTGCTGTCTTAACGTCGCCCCCTTGATTGACGCTCACTCCGGGGGGGCTCCTCTCGGGAAACGCGGCAGAGCCGGCGAGGCGCTTGGTAGCCGCGCGCCGTCGGTTGCCACCCGTCCCGGATTTCCCGCTGTGAAACGAATGCTGCTGATGCGTGTGCGTTGGAGGTGTTGCACAAGCATCGTCAACAACAACAACAACAACGAACTCAGCACTGAGCGCACGCGCGTGTGTGTGCGCGTGGCCTTTAAAGGAAATCGATACAATAGGCGACGTTTCGGGGCGTTGGGGCCTCGCTCGAGACTCGGCTCTCGCGCCACGAAAACGGGACGCTCGCAGCTCCGCACAGATGGATTCACGGATTTCCTTTAAGCTGTATGATGCAAATGCATGGCTCCTAATTGCTCATTTGTATTCGAGAAGAAACGCGCACACGCACACATATCTTCGCCACGTATTGGTATGGTATATGATATACACAAGATAAAGATCCCCCGTATAGCCTTAACAGACTTTTGAGGCAAGTGCTGTTATCGAGCACCTATAAAGGCCGGCACGGCACATGAGGGGTTATGTGGCAAGCACCACGCCCGGCCGCCTTTGTCTCCCTGGCGGCGATATTTACACACAGCACCGGGTACTCATTTGAGACGGAAGCCGACCTCGGAGAGTCCCACAACCGGTTCAGATAATCGTCACTTGGAGTTTGGTGGCCGTGAGCGGGAATCGAACTCGCAGTCGCCGGGTTCGTTGCACAGCGCGCTAACGGCTGCGCCACCACTCCCCCCCTCCTCCTCCCCACGCGTACCAATGGCACTGCCACCTTCGGGGTCGTTCAAAAACCTCACGCCGACGGCACCTGGCAAGCCCTGCACGTGGTGAGCCCAGCTCGAACCCCGCTTAGCTTCCCAGAGGACGACCCGACGCGTTCACTCTGCATCGATTTGGACACCCGGTGGATTATAACTCATTGGGCGCGCAGTTTAGGATGAATACGATATCAAGTCGGATCAATGTCGCATTACTGAATGCACGAGGGGGAGCGTGAGGGTGGGGGTAAGATTGGGGTGGGGGTTGGAGGGTGGGGGGAGAAGGAGAGATGGGGGCAAGCGGGGGAGAGGCGGGTGCATGTTTAAGTAATGATTCCCTAATACCCGCTTGCGTTTCAAACGTGTAACATCCTTTAATGCGCGCAAACCAATCCGATGGTGTTACTAATTAGTGCCATTGGAAGCATTCAATTACCCAGGAGGAGGAGGGGGGGGGGATACATCAAATAATTATGTAAATAATTAAATAACTAGCTCACACGGTGCGGTGCGAAAGCAGTTCAACATACATTGGAACAGCGTTGGATTTCCCCCAGACTTTGTAATACATTTCGCAAGGTGAGGTTGGTTGCGATTATCTTTTTATCGTCCGCGTAACATCAACCCCAATTCCCGAAGCAAGCCTCTCCGTCCGCAGCCTGTGTCCCCCTCGGCAAGTTGCTGCTGTCCGTGGTACACAACGCACACCAATCACTGCCCCGCCTACACAGACCGTCAGGCCGCGCGTCCACACCCCACGTGAACGACTCCGTGTCACCCGATCAAGCACAACGCTGCCGAGCCAAGCCCTCGCACCTCGAGTTACCAGAACATTTCTCCCTGGACAGGAGCTCCCTTCTCCTTCGCTCCGCTGTCCGGATATGGAACTGCCCTTCCCGATGAACAAAATTGTCGGCGAGGTCATCGATCCCGGTCTCCGGGGCCTTCAAATGCCGCGCACATGGACATCTCTTACCCTCACCACGCGCCTCGGATGATATTGGTCGCGAAAGCCTACTCCGTGTTAAACTGACTCACCTCTGTGGGGAGGATACTTTTCTTCAAACCAGAACATTGGAGAAGCTCCAAATTCAGCGGATGAAGCTGTTGGCTTCACTGGCGTTCCTCGAAAGATGCAGAGAATTTACGCGATCTAACCCAAAACAACATGTATTACGGACAGAGTCTTTGAGCCGCAGTGAACCAATGATTATGCCGATAGGATGTCGATGTAACGATGCCTCTGACGCGCAGTATCCCCAAATGTTTCTCTGAAGCGAGTCTCATTATTAAAACAAATTTAAACTATAAACGCTTTTTGTTCATGCTGCCAGGTAAGGCTCCACTGTGCTATGCGGCTCTTTCTCAGAAGCGACCTGGCCACAAATGGTAGCTCAACGACGAGTGGCTTATCACGTGGACATGTATACTAGCAAAATACTCTGAACGCGTGATGTCGATTTTAAATGCGAAGGAGAATAGAAAACCGGAGGACCCGGAGAAAAATCCACGCGGCCACTGGGAGAGAAACACGCAAACTCCAAATATACAGCAGCAGGAGTCCACAGACGGAATCGAAACCACGAGCTCTTGTATACCAGGCGAGGTAGTTAACATATCGTCATATTAAAAGGACCGGTACTGTGAGCCGTGAAAAGAAATCTCTCGGCGTTTTAACTCCCAGAGTTGCATTCTTCACCTCCAGTGGTTGATGCGACTTTTATTTTATTTCGTGCCAAGATATACGACGACTTTGTAAAGGGGTGAAAAAGAAAATCGTGCCACGTTCTCTCAAATATAGTCCATCGATTCGTCACGGCACGAAATCGAATCGCCCGCTCGCTCTATCGCGAACCTCCAGCACCCGATGAGCATTTATAGAAGCCCCAGAAGCACAATCGGTACGATGTGATGGCAGTGTGCGCCGTGTGCGTTTGGGTGCGTGACAGCACTCGCGAAACAAAGACAACGATTCCCCGTATAACCTTTCACAGGCTGTCGAGGCAAGGGCTGTCTGCGAGCGCCTTCGAAGGCGGCACGGCACACGAGGGTGTCGCTCTTCAGAAGCACGGCAGGCCGCCTTCGTCTCGATACATGAACGCGCCGCACTTGTTATCAGGTCGACCTATACGGAAGGCCCAGAACCGGCTCAGATAATCGTCAACGGTGTTGGCCACGAGCGGGAATCGAACTCGGCTTCGTGATGCAATGAGGCTATTCACTGCTGTACCCCCCCCCCCACAAGCACACACGCATGACACAGAGCACACACGCATGACACAGAGCACACACGCATGACACAGAGCACACACTGCATGACAAGGAGCACGCGAAAACGGACGAAGGCATACACGCAACATCCTTACACGTGGCTATGCTCGTGTGCAATGATGAAGAAAAAAACCGAGTTCGATTCCGACCACGGCTAACATCAGTGGCGATTGCTGCAGTGGGGACAATTTCAGCACTGGGGAAACAAAAGCGGCCGGGGGTGGAACTGCACCCCCCCCCCCACCAATAATATGTCAAAGACGATACCGGGAAGGGGTAAAGTTACGTCTTGACTTAAAGCTTTCGTGACTGCAGATATTCATATTGTTTGGGTCTTTCGGTAAAGTCACGTAGACAGGTTAAAAAAAATATATAAAAATATTTGAACCTATCTACGTGACTTTTACCGAAAGACCCAAATAATATGGGTAAAGTTATTGTCGTGGATGGTCCGCCCACCCCCGCCATGCAATTAATTAGTGAAGGCGAAGAGACCATCGATAACGTGTGATCTCACGCGGCGGGTATGGATCTGTGCGTGCGCGCCTCCAGGGAAAATCGCAGCGTCTCGCGACTTTTGTGCTCTTTAGTGAACGCGTGCGTTGGACGCTGGGCAAGAGTGACGCAATCACGCACTAACTCACTCAGTTATCCACACACTCACTCACACAGTCACTCAAATACTCAGTTACCCACGCACTCACTCACACGGTCACTCACACACACAGTTACCCACGCACTCACTCACACTCAATTAACCTCGCACTCACGGACACAGTCACTCACATATTCAGTTACCCACGCACTCACGGACACAGTTACCCACGCACTCACTCAGTCACTCATACAGTAAATTACCCACGCACTCGCTAACACAGTCACTCACACACTCAGTTACCCACGCACTCACTCACACAGTCACTCACACACTCAGTTACCCACGCACTCACGGACACAGTCACTCACACAGTCAATTACCCACGCACTCACGAATCCAGTCACCCACACACTCACCCACTCAATCGCTCACTAACACAGTCGCTCACACACTCACCCACTTAACTGACAACGCACTCACTAACACACTGAGACCCATAGACTTGCATAGAGGCTCAAAGACTCACAGAGATCCATAGATTCATACTGAGATCCATAGACTTACATAGAGACTCATAGACTCACACTGAGAACCATAGACTTACACTGAAACCCAACGACTTACATAGAGACTCAAAGACTCACACAGAGATCTGTAGATTTACACTGAGACCCATAGACTTACATAGAGAGCCATATACTCACACGGAGATCTGTAGAATTACACTGAGACCCATAGACTTACATAGAGATCCATAGACTCACACGGAGATCTGTAGATTTACACTGAGACCCATAGACTTACAAAGAGACTCAAAGACTCACACGGAGATCTGTAGATTAACGCTGAGACCCATAGACTTACATAGAGACTCATAGACTCACAGAGGTTTGTAGATTTACACTGAGACCCATAGACTTACATAGAGACTCATAGACTCAGAGATCTATACAAAGGAGGAGGCACCGTAGCGTAACCAGCGTGGTGGCAGGAAATGCCTTGGCCCTCCCCCAGAGGCCAACTCTGTGAGTTGGGGCCACCTTGACATCCACCGTGAAAAGTCTTCAACAGTCCTGGGCCCCCCACCTCACCGATTGCCGCACCCCCTGAGCTGATAATGAAAATACTGCCACTGTCTCGTCGCCGTACCAGAATCATAATCTCGACTTAGACTGGAAGAATCCGATGAGCTGATAAGCTATTTTGTCACGGAGGTTCAGCTGGAGGCGGGTGGGCGAGTTACAACAAGGAACGATGGGATCAGTCCTCCTCCCTCCTCCTCCTCCTCGCCCCCTTCGCATCGTGTTCGTTTTACCTACCACGGACGGTGTTGTTGCTGATGATGGTGATAATGGTGGTGGTTTGGTGATGGGTGGTTTGTGGGTAGCGGATAGCGCCCCGCGCTGCGAGCCCGGCGATCCGGGTTCGATTGCCGCTCACGGACAACACCGGTGACGATTAAGTGAACCGTTCCTCTGGGCCTCCCTTAGGTCGACTCACCCTCAAAGGAGTACCTGGTGCGGTGTGTAAACATCGCCACTGGGGAGACAAAGGCGATCGGGCGTGGTGCTGGCCACCCACCCCACCGTGTGCCGTTCCATCCTTCATAGGTGCTAGCTAATAGCACTTGCCCCAACAGTATGTTGAAGGCTATACGGGGGATCTTGTCTTTTCGGTTTGGTGATGATGTCACTGCTGCGGATGTGAGTGTTGTGAACGCCAATGCTGATACTACTGATGATGAACGATTGAGTTGTTACGACTACGGCTGCTGCTGATGATGATAATGGTGCTGCTGCTCGTGCTGCTGCCGGGGATTTTGCCGATGACGACGATTATGATGATGATCAATCGATACATATCGATGCCCTTCTCTACTCGTCCTCGGGTATTGATTTTGCCGGTGACACGGGGCATATGGAGTCTCGCTAAGCGCGCCTCGCCGCATCGGCGCTGTCCGAATCCGCGCGATGGAATCGGAGATTCATCGCCACTAACGGCGCCTGACAAAGATTCACGGCAGTGATCGAGCGCTGTCGCGGTGGCTAGGAGATGTTAACTACGTCGCCTGGTATACAGGAGGTCGTGGGTTCGATCCCAACCCTGACGCCTGCTGCTGTATATTTGGAGCTTGCGTGTCTCTCTCTCATTATCACGGTGGCTAGGAGATGTTAACTACGTCGCCTGGTATACAGGAGGTCGTGGGTTCCATCCCGAACCTGACGCCTGGTGTACATTTGGAGTTTGCACCTTTTTGCCTCCACGTGGTCGCGTGGATTTTTTTCTCTGGGTCCTCGGGTTTCCCCCCCCCCACCACATTTAGAACCAACGTCACGCGTTTAGAGTGTCTGGCTGCTGCTATACGGTTTCACGTGATAAGCCACTTCGTTGGGATATAATTTGTGGCCCGGTCGCTTTAAAAATAAAACTACATAGCTCAGTGGACCTTGCCTGGTAAAATAAAATAAAAAGTTTTAGTACAACCACGATCAACACCACCACCACCATTATCACCACCACCATCATCAACATCAACACCATCCCATCACCACCGCCAGGCTACTCGAACAATCGAGACTGCTGCCTTGCCTCTTGAGTTCGCCCCTGGTTCGACAAAATGAACTCGGAACCACCGCCTTGAAACCCTCCTCCACCAGCCCCCGAGACCCCCTCCCTAGTAGCCCCCCCCCCCCCCCCCCTCTGACTCTTGTGTATAAAATGGCAACGTCACCACGTGCGGGAGGATATCGGAGGAGGAACTCGTGGAGAGAAAACACAATCAACTATTCCCCACGACGCGAGTTCTTCGGCGAAAAGTTGAGATTGAGCTAAGTGGTAGCGATGGATCGGACAGCCATCGGTCAATTACAACAGCTCTCTCTCTCTCCTCTTTCACCTCTCTGTCCATCGCATAGAGTGGAGAGAGAGAGAGAGAGCACGCGTGCTTTTAAGTGCAGAATGCGATAAAGTCCCACGGCTCAGAAAAATGAAACTGAGTCGTGGATTCTCGTGACATCTGGCAGAGTTCCTCTTGCGTAGCTGCCAGGATATAACAGCAGCGTTAGCATTACCCCCCCCCACCTACCCCCCATCCCGTCCCCTCCCCCCACACTCCAATTGCACGACGCTCCATTCACTTTGTCGACTTTACAAGGGCATCCGCATGTCTGCGTCTCTCTCTCTCTCTCTTTCTCGCTACTATACTCACCGTGACCACCAATTCCACTGCGATCACCAACATTGGCACTTAGTGTAATTATTACGTTCATTGCATATGTTGTTATCGTAAAGCCACTTTACAGAAGCGTTACAATGATGGTACGCACGTGACTGTGACGATTGTTTACCCTGGAAAGCCTGTCTCAATAGTTAGTCGGGAGGGAGTCCTGCTGCATTGCTGATGTTTGGGAATTGTTCCATTGAGGAGGGGGCACGTAGACTCACACACAGAGAGACCCATTGAGTCACAGCGACCATCGGTTAACATGAAATCAGAGATCCATAGAGTCACAGAGATCCATAGGTTCACATAAAATCAAAGACCCATGCAGTCAAAAAGACCTAGATTCTCAAAGAGACATATGGAGTCACAAAGGCCCATAGAGTCACATGGAATCAAAGACTCATAGATTCACAGAGACCAATCGGTTAACATGGAATCAGAAACCCATAGAATCACAGAGAGCCACAGTTCACAGGGAATCAGAGACCCAAAGGTCCACACGGAATCAGAGACCTACAGAGTCACAGAAACCCAAAGGCTCCCACGTAATCAGAAACCCACTGAGTCACAGAGACCCATAAGTTCACGTGTAATCAGACCCATAGTCACAAAGACCTATAGGTTCACGTAAAACAAAACTCAGATTGATATTTAGCGAATACTGGAGCATTGTGAGAAGGTGATGGACACCACATCCGTTGCAGATCAACAATCAGTTATCTGTTAAACACCCAGTCGGCTTTCGTGACCAATATCATCCACAATACAGGTTTTTTTTTGCGGGGGGGGGGGGGGGTTAGATCGCGTAAATATATAAATGATGTCTCGTTAAACCAAATCTGTCTGTCGCCTGATGAAGCAAGTTGTAATTACTGGTGAAACGTCGTACTCAAATTATAAATGTTGTGGATTTGCTTTCTAACCAACCGGTGTGCTGTACGAGTAACGAAATGGCGCGTTCTGTTTACGTGACAAACCTTACTAATTGGCTGTGTCGGGTGGTGGCGGGTTTAACGACACATTTATATTTTTACGCGATCTAAGCCTCCCCCCAAAAAACCCTGTATTACGAACGAGTTCTCTACTCGTAACCAGAACAACAAGACTAATAATCAATTTAGAACATTATAGCACAGAAAACCCGGGCCACTTTAACTGCCTAGATGCAATCATTGATATCCCATTTAAGTGAGAGAGAGAGAGATGGAGATGGGGAGGGAGGGGGGTTGATGGGCGAGTGAGAGAGAGAGAGAGAGCGAGAGCAGAAAGCAGTTAAATATTTATGTCAACGTACATACATTTCTAAATCACTGCGTGTGGCATCAATCTCGCGGTGCCGGCTTCCTTTGGTTGTAGGCGCGTGAAGGCCGCCTGCTTATTAATTCATGTTCCCGAAAAGAACGCGACGGGAAAAAATATTAAACGGGCGCGCTCAAATGAACAGCAGGAACATTGCAAATTGCAGCTCATTTCAGAGATGGGTACGTGGTGTGGTGTGGTGGGACCGGTCCTGGGCCTCCCCTAGGTCGACTCAGACCCTTAAATGAACACTGCACATGGCGCGGTGGGTAGACATTAATGCGAGGGAGACAAAGGCGGCCGGGCATGGGTCTCGCCGCCCCTCCACACACCGCTCCTACCCCGCGCAACCCCCTCCCTCCGCCCCCCCGTGCCGGTTTTCATTAGAGGCTCGCTATCAGCACTTGCCTTAACAGTCGGTTGAAGGCTATATGGGTCATCTTTGTCTTTGTGAGGTAGTTTTCCTCTGCCAGTCATCTCAGTCAGTCGTCCCATGGCACCTGGGTCTGTCCCGTAACCTGTCAGTGAGCCATCGACACTTCACGTTATGGCCTCAAAGTGCACCTAGCCTGGCACAAGAACCAATCTTGAGGCTCCCCCTAGGTAAACTCGAACATTAAATGAGTATCTGGGTGGGTTGTCTAAATTTCAGCATTGAGAAGACAAAGGCGGCCGGGTGTGGTGCTGGCCACCCACCCCCTCGTGTCCCGTGCCGGCCTCCAAGGGTACTCGCTCAAAACACTTGCCCCAAAAGTCTGTTAAGGCTATACGGGGGATCTTTGTTTGTTTATGTATCTGTGTCTGTATGTTGAAATTTTTTCGCACCGTACGTAACCAACCGTGCTAATCGGAGGTCTGTGTCTTCATACAAGCAATGTTGTACCCGTGCCACTCCACAACATTGACGCCACACTGGCAAGATGTTGACTACCTCGCCTGGTGTACAGGAGGTCGTGGGTTCGATCCCGACCCTGACGCCTGCTGCTGTATATTTGGTGGTCGCGTGGGTTTTTCTCCAAGTCCTCCTGTTTTTCCCCTCCCCATATAGAAACAACGTGCGCTTCGAGTGCTGCGGCCGCTGTAAATTTCCACTTGATAATCCACTCCTTTGAGCCATCATTTGTGGCCAGATCGCTTCTGCAAAAGAGCTGCATCGCTCAGAGTGGGCCTTACCTGCTAACATAAAAAGTGAATTTAAAAACCCTAAGGGTGCAGTCAGCCTCACGATAGCTCGTTAACCTTGAATCGTAAGCAATGCACGCGATAAATTCGACCGTTTTTTTTTCCACACACACTGAAATGTATTTACTTACTTCTATTAATGTAGGAGCCCCTATTTTATTACGTTTAATATATATACACACACCGTACATGAAATTTCTGGAGCGCCCTCCAGACAGACACCGGGAAAGTTTCTCCATCCGCATCTGTCACTCACGCGGGCCGCATCGGCTCGGCTCGCTCCCAGCGACTGCTGCGTCGCCGATTCCTCTCGCTGGGTGTTGAGTACATGGGGGGGCGGGGGGCGAGGGAGGGGGGGAAGGGGGGGGGGCGAGGGGGGTGAGGGGGGCGAGGTTTATGGGCACCGCGCTCACAGCCCCACGCTCCCCCGCCTCTAAGCAAAGCGACAATGGACTCTTCATCACGTCCCGTGTAATGAGATGCCACGACTCCCTCCCACCCCGACCCTCGCCCCCACCCTCCGCCCCTTCTCTCTCTCTCTCTGCGTCTCTCTCCCGATCTTTGCCTCTCTCCGATTTCTCCCTCTCTCTCTGCCTCCACCTCTCTGCCTCCATCTCTATCGTTGCATCTTTGCTCCTAATTCTTCTCATCTCTCCCCATCTATCTTCGCTTTCTCTCTCTCTCTCTGTCCGTTTGTCCACTCTGTTCTTTCTCCCATCCCCCGACCTCTCTGCCTCTATTTAGAAGTCAAAATTCTCTGCCTCGATCTCTCCGCTCTGCACCTTCTCTGCCTTCGTGTTGCTCAGTCTTGAGCGCCTTTCCTCCTTCTCATCCTCATCCCACTCACCCCACTCCCTCTCTCTCTCCCTCTACCCGTGTATTTACACGATCAGAGGAAACAAGAAGATGCTCGGTGTAGTCGGCACTTTGCTTCGTTCATCATTTAGTTTTTTTAGTTTTTTCAATGCTTTGCTTTATGTATACCCCCCCCCCTTTTAAATGAACGATTTCACAATAGATTTAACGCTCTGCTCTCCTTACCCCCTCTCTCTCTACCCCCTCTCTCTACCCCCCCTCTCTCTACCCCCTCCCTCTCTCTCTACCCCTTCTCTCCCTACTCCATGTCTATGTCCCCCTATGTTTTCGATGTAATATTTGTAATTTTTTTACAAGTGCTGTATCTGCACCCAGCCTCTCTCTCTCTCAATCTCCCGATCTCTCCAAGTGCTACGTTCCCACGACCGCTGAATAGTAGGCCGGGCTCCGCTTTGCGACCAAGCAAATCAGCATTGCATTTGGATACTGGAACGGCACACAGACAGCATGGGCACGGCTCTAGAAAATATTTTTTCAATGATCGTGTGTTGATATCTCTCGCTGTGTGTGTCTCTCTCTCCCGGCTTGAAGGCTACGCAACTATGGGGTTATTGGGAAATCCGAGGCCCTGGCGGCGAGGAGAGTGAAAGCGAAGCGAACGCGGGATGGAGAGAGAAAAGGGAGAGCGAGAAAGAGACAGACGGGGAGAGATGCGGAAGCAACATTGATTTTTTAAAATATATATTTAATTTATTATTTAGCTCTCTCCTTACCTCCCTTTCCCCCGCCTCCCATAATCCCATCAAATCTCCCCCCACCCCGCAACTCTCTCTCTCTGTTTCTCTCTCTCTCCCTGCGCCCTCTCTCTCGCTATGCGGCGCCGGCAGGTGATAAAGACCCAGAGCGTGCAGGAGGAGGAGGAGGAGGGAGCCGTTAGTCAGGGAATGACCTTGAGCCTCTTCTTGTCTCCGTAAGCCACTGGCTTCACCACCTCTTAGCAGCCCCCCCTTTACCGTACACGTGCACGGCGAGAGAAAGCGAGAGAGAGAGCGAGAGGGAGACGGAGATGAGGAATTATTTGGCTTAATTGTACAACTGTGTCGGGCAATTAAGGCGATTGTGTGAATACAATCACGTGGTTCATTGTGGAGTCTGGGATGTGATTAAGACGTGGTGCGCATGGGGGATGCACGCCGCGCATCTCTCGAATTTCAACGGTAGATAAAGGCGCAGCCCTGCAAGTTCCCTGCTCTCGTCGCTGCTAGCCAAAGGTTTCCTCCAACTTTCGTGGGAGCTATAGAGGGCTCGTCTAAACAGAGTGACGTGATGGCCCTACTCTTCATTCCACGCGAGCCAAGACGTCTCGGGAGAGGTGGTAGTACCAGACGCAAACATGCTGATCAACGGATTGTGGTGTGGACTCGTTTATATAGCCGCAGTGGCGAAATGTCAACGACCTCGCCTGGTATACACGAGGTCGTGGGTTCGATCCCGACCTGACGCCTGCTGTAAATTAGGAGTTTGCTTGTCTCTCCAGCGTTTCCCCTCCACATTTAGAATCAACATCACGCGTTAAGAGTATTTGGCTGCTGTAAATGTCCACGATGATAATCCCACTTCGTTGGGCTATCATTAACCAGATCGCTTCTGAAATAGATCGACTTTGCTCAGTGGGCCTTACCTGGTAAAATAAAATAGTAAATAAATAGTCATACAGCTGGGTGGAGAGAGCTGATGATTTTTTTTATAGAACTCACTGCATTGGTTCAACTTTGGATTTCGAGTCCAATGCGTTAACGCATCCCGGCAGCATCCTTCTCACTTACACGGACTCCGATTATATACACACACACACAAAGGCAAAGATCCCCCGTGTAGCCTTTGGCATACTGTTGGGGCAAGTGCTGTGAGCGAGGTGCACTTTACAGGCAAAAAAATTAACCCGTAAAAACAAAGTTTTTCACTATAAATCCTTTATATGCGTGGCGGCTAGAGTCCTCTCGTCCTCTGGCTTGAGATGGCTGTCACCTATGGGTCAGATGATTGTCTGCCACCATTAAGCAATTGGTAATTAAATATAATTTTTCCTAAAAAGTGTAAAATTTTGGAAATGTTTTTTTTTTCACGAAAATACATTGTCAAGCACAACGAGTCTGTGTGCAAAATGTCAGCTCGATTGGATCACGGGAAGTGGGTTAAAAAACGACCGAAAGATTTGCACGGTCGTAAGCGCGCAAGCAAGCAAGCAAGTGAACTTAATATAAAGGATTTAAAAAGCCGGTGATCAGTGAACAGATCAGCTCCACAGAATCAGAATATGTATCTACACTGGAGGAATCCGACGAGCTATAAAGCTCTTTTTCACAGATGTCCAGTAGGTCATGGTGACAAGGACATGGGCCCACATTAACTGTCCCATCATGATATAGTCCAGTTGATTTCGATTTAAAGCTTTCGTGACTGCAGGGATTCATCTACTTGGTTCTTTCGGTAAAGTCACGTAGAAGGGAAATAATAAAATAATAAAAATAAAAATGAAACATAATAAAATAATATAATATAATAATATAATACAATATTATGTTTAATTTTTATTATTGTATTATTTCCCTCTACGTGACTTTACCGAAAGAACCAAGAAGATGAGTGCAGTTGATGTCATTGTTTGGACCGAGCGTGCCTCCATGAATGCACCGGTTACGCAACAGCGTGTAGGTGATTGCAAGGACCGTGGCACTGCACACAAGTCTAGCAGCCTGCTATAGGGTTACAAATGAGCAGATCAGGCCCATGTCTTCCAATCGCTTTGGCCCAAGCGCTCGTGTCGTGAGCCACTCGGGAATAAAAGTCACCCAAATCAGACGACTGCATGGCCAGAAGCCACTGTAGCCAGCGCCTGGGACACAATGTCACGGAAGCCACCCGGCCCATCAGCCTTTGCTGCGACCCTCCACGAATGTTAATCTTGGGTGGCGACATCGAGTCAACACCACCATCACCACCATCATCACCACCACCAATACCGGCCATTCATCACTAAGATATTGTGACGTCACCACGGGGCATGTGCCAGGCCAGGTGCATGTTGAGGTCACGTGAAGTGGCGACGGCTCGCTGCTGACAGGAGGTCACGGGACAGACCCAACAGGTGCCATGGGTCGACTGACTGAGATGACTGACAGAGGCACCAGCTGTGCCCCCTACTGTGCCAACTTGCTGCGTTTTACCGCCCAGTGCGCTACTCGTTGTTGTGAGCGTCGTTACTCTGCCCTCCGTTATTGATGGAGAGCGACTGCCTCCTCCTCCGCCACCACCACCACTTACATCACCATTCCTCAACCTCCTGTGATTGAGACGGGTGTTTGGCAAATGCCATCGTCTGTACACGATGGATGTTTTGCCTCGTATCTATAGACGGGAATCACAGAGCAGTGATTAAACCCACCACGCACACTTGTACAGAGGGTGGCGGAGTGGGGGGAGGGGTTCAGGAGCGAACCTACTTGCTGTACTGCCACCAACTCGTTCCCTGCCAGTCCCAGCGGGCTCGGCAGTTCCACCAAGAATGCATTCGGCGACCCACGTGCTCGATGCTAGCGCGCTCTGGAATTCTCATTCGTGATGACGATGATCATCGTCACGACGATGATCATCGTCACGACGATGATCATCGTCACGACGATGATCATCATCACGACGATGATCATCATCACGACGATGATCATCATCATGACGATGATCATCATCATGACGATGATCATCATCAGCCTCACCACTCCCAAAGCAGCGGCCTCGCGTGCCGCTGTTCCTCCCTGCGAAAATCACACCCCCCCCCAGCCCCCCAAAAAAAACTCCCACCCCTCCCCTTCACCGCACACTCCATCCCCCCCAGCCCCCCCCCCAAAAAAAAAACTTTCCACCCCTCCCCTCCACCCCCCAACCTCCCCAAAATTCCCACCCCTCCTCTTCACCGCACACTCCACCCCCCCAGCCCCCCCAAAAAACTCCCACCCCTCCCCTCCACTCCCCAGCCCCCCCAAAACTCCCACTCCTCCTCTTCACCACACACTCCCCCCCCCCAAAAAAAACCTCTGGCCCCTCCCCTCCATCCCCCCAGCCCCCCCAAAACTCCCACCCCTCCCCTTCTCCCCACCCTCGACCCCCCCCCCCCAGCCTCCAGCCCCCCCCCCACCTTTTCTCTAATGGATCGTCTGTGGCGGAAATTAAGTGGCTGGCCCGACTCCAGCGGCACAAGTGGATTGAAAAGGCATTACCCCGTCTGCCTGCGCGTGTCTACGATGCCGTGCAAACCTGGCACTCATACAGACAAAGACAAAGGTCCCCCCCCCACCTTCCGTATAGTCTTCACATACTGTTAGGGGCAAGTGCTGCTCGCGAACCACATCTATGATGTTTTCAGACAATGGTTTCTGTACCGGCGAACGTCTTCACGCGTAGAGGGCTCAGTCTCGGCCAGACACTGACCGTGTCGACTCATCCCATACTGCGTGCAACCACCACCACCACACCCGAGGTCACAGCCTCGCACGCACTTGCTCACCCACTCACCACTCTGCAGGTCACCACAACGCACTCACCCACCAACCCACTTAACTACTCATTCATCGTCACAGGTACACTCATTCACTCACTCACTCACCCACCTACTCAATCACCTACATACTCACTCACACACTCACTTACCCACCTACTCACTCACCCACTCAGTCACTCACCCACCCAATCACTCATCCACACACTCACCCACCCACTCACTCATCCACACACTCACCCACCCACTCACTCATCCACACACTCACTCATCCACACACTCACCCACTCACCCACACACCCACTCACCCACACACCCACCCACTCACTCATCAACACACTCACACATCCACTCACACATTCACACACTCACCCACACACCCACCCAATCACTCATCCACACACTCACCTACCCACTCACTCATCCACGCATTCACCCACCCACACACTCACCCACCCACACACCCACCCACTCACTCATCCACACACTCACCCACCCACTCACCCACCTGTCACACTGCAGGTCACCTCACTTAACTTTCCGCACCTTCTCACGCACTGCTCCACTTTGGAATTCCCTCCCATGCTCCCTCCCCCAACTTCCCTCCGCAAACGTTACCGGTGCTTTTTATTGCTGGCCGCCTGGCGTATTGGGTGGAGGTGGGGGGTGGCTTTGCGTGTCTGTACTCAGTAACTGTGCTGTTTAAACAAATAAGCGTAGCAAAGCGAGACGATATTCGATAATAAAAAAAAATATTTGCGCAGTCGCTATCTAGTCTCGTTCACGACTCGCAGCAGCAGCAGCGTGCAAGGGACCGCTCATAAATGACGTCACGCACCTAGGGGGGGGGGTCAGACATTTGTGACGATGTGTGACGGGGGGGGGGGGGGTTTGAGAAATGTGACGTCACATCAAAATGCGCAACTTTAAATAAATATAGACAACACGTTCTACTTAATTAATATACTTTTTAATAAATGTTTTCTCCTACAACATCAGAGTACAGCGCCACATTAAACACGCACTACAATGACAATAGTTTAAAGCGATTTGAAGCATGTTTTATTTTTTTAGGGGGGGGGGTGGCAGAGCTTTTTAACGTCATATTTGAGGGGGGGCTCTGAATTTTTGTGACGCCGTGTGGCGACGGGGGGGGTCAAAAATCGTCCAAAATCGCGTGACGTCATTTATGGACGGCGCCCAAGGCGTGTGGGCTTCAATGCGATTCAACGTCGCACTCAACCGGGGGGGGGGGGGGGGGGGTGGAGGAGCTCGCGTTTAGAGCGGCCAGCGACCAGCCTGGCGACAAACACGCCGACGCAGACGTCGCGTTGACATCCTTTTTAATAAGCGCAGCTCCCGAAATTGCTTTGCTCACGACACTGTGGGCGGATGCGCCTCCAACTTAGAGGACCGCTCGAGAGAGACCCGCATCCTCCGTAAGGGGTAATGTTGGCTGCTCTTCTCACGCACACACGCACACACACTCGCAAACACCCCCCCCCCCCGTATAGCCTTAACAAAACTGTTAGAGCAAAGTGCTATTAGCGAAGGCCTATGAAGGCCGGCTCGGCACCACGCCCGGCTGAATTTGTCTCCCTAGTGCCGTTGGTGACACACCGCACCAGGTACTTATTTGAGGCTGAGTCGACCTAGGAGAGGCCCAGGACTGGTTCAAATAATCGTCACCGAAATTGGTCGCTGTGAGCGGGAATCAAACTGCCACCCAGCAATGGTCCTATTTTAACAACTCTAATTCAACATTGTTATATTCGTGAACCGTCTAACACTTTTTTACCATCACGGGAATCGAACTTAGGAGCCAGGTTCATGACGCAATGCTCTAACCCACTTCCGTCGGGTTCATGGCGCAGTGCGCTAACCACTGCGCCACCGCTCCCCACCCCCTCTCACTCCCAACCCAACCCGCCCTCCCTCCCTGCAACTTAATTACTTGCACGCTCAAACGTTCACGCAGACGAAACGAATCTAAATACTGCACTGCAGCCGCAACGACTGCCCTCGCTGCTGGATCCAGTCAATGAATGTCGGTGGCACGCAAAACTTGTGTCCATCTTTTCATGTCACGCCATAACAAAAAGAGACTTTTGGTCAACGTTTAGAAGCCCCAGGTCGAAAGTTTCCTTTGCTCAGACCAACGTCGACGCTGGAAATTCCACATTCCTATGACGGGATGTGGGCAGAGAGCTGGGTGGGTTGGGGGTGCGTCTCTCCATAAGACAACCGCTGTTGAATTTCTTACAACGTGGTATGTATTGTATCGACCCGAGAGAGAGAGGCGGATGAGTAAATGCCTTAATTGCCAAAGAGAGGTAAAGGAAAGATGATCTTGGGGACAAGATCATCTTGTTCTTATATCAGAACTGTTCTTGTATCCAGTTCTCTTTGTAATGGTAAGGGATATCCAACACACCGGTGTATTGAAGTAGTAACGATTTGGCACGTTCTGTGTACGTGACAAACCTTACTAATCGGCTGTGTCGGGTGGCGGCGGGTTCAACGACACATTTATATTGACGCCATCTAACCCAACAAAAACTTTACGTTTGTTAAAATTTTTTTTTACTGATGACCAGTTTTCAAATAGGAATACGAATCTTGACTTAAAGCTTTCGTGACTGCAGGAATTCATACTTTTTGGGTCTTTCTGTAAAAGTCACGTAGATAGAAAAAAAATCAGGACGTTTCGATCGCAACACAAGAAATCGTCTTCAGGTGAAAAAATATTTCGCCCGCCTCAGCAGTTCGCCTGCTATATTTTTTCACGTGAAGACGATTGCTCGTGATGCGATCGAAACGTCGTGATTTTTTTTAACTATTATGTTTCTATCTCCGTGACTTTATCGAAAAACACAAAGAGTAGGCAATCGAATACTGGCGACGTTTATAAGACGTCGAACCAACGTTGAAGCGTAATAGAAAAACCATCGGTAAATAGCTTTCCATACCCTGATGGTGCATTGTCTTTGAGTTGTGCGCCTTTTGGCGTCATCTGGTCGAACACCATGAGACTTGGCTCTAAAGAAAGCTGCCTCTGGTGTGGACCAATCAGTTTCAAAGACAATGCATACATTATCAGAGTATTGTTTTTTTTTTGCATTTGACTGCAAGTATTGTGGTTCATGTAAGCATGATTCCTTGCAAAAGGTATCAGTTTTTGTTGCCAGAAAAAAAGGGGAAAACCCCTATTAGTATAGCTTTCCAGAACTTTCTCAAATGGAATACCCGACCGCTGTCCGCGGCGTGAGCAAAGACATTCCAGTATCTGCGCCTTTGACCTTTGCTGTGCTTTTCTCTTCGTGTCAAGAGAGCAGTGGCCGGTATTCTTGGGTTGGAGAGGCCTTCATCCAGCAGTCGATGGAGCATGGCTCGCGACGACGATGATTATAAAGGGTCGGCTATTTTGGTAAGAATATGAATTTGTTCAGTATCGTTGTGGGCTATTATTAAGGGGTCAGCGCGATTAATAATTGAAGACGTCTCTAATTAAATGCATATTAAAACAAAAAATTACGACCAATTAATCCACGCATTAGTTTACGCGTGACGCATTCACGCCGAGGTCTGCGATCATCAGCGGACGAGTCGAAGACGACGTCAACTTTGCCCGCTCCGTCTCACGAAACCAACACTCGTCACGGGCGTAACGATGCGTCGTCGATTGATCGATATAATCATCGATTGCTCGTATTTATTAACGCATCGATGGTTGGCGCCCAGGACTTGCAAACCGGTGGTAGCCGATTCGGTTCGATCTCCGGGCGCGGCAGTTTTAACAGTTGGTGCAAGCTTCTTAAATCACCCCCCCCCCCCGCCTCCATCCACCACACAGCAGTGTCAGACGATACCCGAGTGGCCACGTGCTTCAGTGGGCGATGTCAGACATCCTACAACCATATTTATGTATCTTCCTACAGCGAACTATCTCTCTCTACCTCTCTCTCCATCCATCTTTTTACATCTCCATTATTTCCCCGGAATCAATCTCCCTTCCACCATCTCTCTGCGTCTCCCTCCCTCCAACCCTCCCCGTATCTCCCATTGTCTCTCCCATTCCCTTGCGTTGCCATAAATCTCGCTCGTCTTCTTCTTCCCCATCCTACATCTCAATCGCTCTCCCGCTTTCTCCTAAATTCTCCCCTCCATCCGCCATCCCTCTGGATCTCTTATTCTACCTGCCCGTTTCCATATCCCCTCAATCTCCCCGCCCCATATCTCTTCCTCTATAAGTCTCCCACTCTGTGTGTATCTCCCTCCATGAACCCATCTCTCTATCTCTCTCTCTCCGTGTTCCTCCATTCATTATCCATCTATCTTCACATCAGCTTCTTTTTGTCCATCTTTCCAGAATCATCTCCTTCATTCTCCGTCCCTCCATCTCCCTCCCTCTCTCAACCCCCCCACCCCCTCTCTCTCACCTCCTCCCTCTCTCACCTCTCTGCCCCCCCCCTACTCTCCCTGTCCCCCCCCCCCCCCTCTCTCCCCTCCTTCCTCTCTCCCCTCTACCTCTCTCTCCCCTCTCTCTCTCCCTGTTTCTCCCTCTCGTCCGCTCAGGGATCGCCCCGTTTCCACCGAAACCCCGAGTCGGCTCGATGAGGATGAATTATTCATCCTGATGAAATCTTCTTCATTTATTAATGAACCGGCGCGGGCTGCTGCTACTGCCCCCCCTTTCCTTGACAATAAAGAGGGTCGGGGTTGGGGGAAGGCAGAGGATGTAAACTTGTGTGCGAGTGTGTGAGTGGATGTGTGTTAGTGGGGGAGAGCGGTGGTATAGCGGTTAGCGCGCTGCGCTATGAACCCGGTGATCCGGGCTCGATTCCCGCTCACGGCCAACACTAGTGATGATTATCTGAACCGGTCCTGCCCCCCCCTAGGTCGACTCAGCCTCAAATGAGTACCTGCTGCGTTGTGTAATCGTGGCCAATTGGAGAGACAAAGGCGGCCGGGCATGGTGCAGCCCACCCACCGGCCGTCATAGGTGCTCGCTAACAGCGACTTGCCCTAAGACTCTCTGTTAAGGCAACACGGGGGATGTTTGGGTGCGTGCGCAGTGTCCTTCGGTTTTCAGATGCAGCAACACAAAGATTTGGAAGCTCGGCTTGCGAGAGAGAGAGAGAGAAGAAAGGGGGGGGGCAGAGAGAGGGGATAGAGAGAGAGAGGCAAGGGGTAAGGAGGAGGAGAGAAGAGCGTGAAATCGTTTGTGAAATCTTTCATAAAAAAAGGGGGGGGGGCACATAAAGCAAAGCATTGAAAAAAAACCGAAATGATGATCGAAGCAAAGTGCCGACTACACCGAGCATCTTCTTGTTTCCTCTGAAAAAAAAGAGAGACAGAGAGAGAGAGGATGTTGCGCTGCCACGGATAGAACGCGTCTCGAGAAATTGGGACAAGGTCACTCGCCTACTTGGTTGTTGCAGGTCCCATCTGTCGAGTAAATCTCTCCACGATCAGCGGAGTTTTTTTCGCCGGAGACTCTTTCGATTGTAGCGACGCTCGCGGGACGGGAGATCCGAGCACGATTCCCTCCGGCGCTGAATGGGCGCGCTGGAAGAACCAGCCCCCCTCTCCCGCCGGCCCCACGACTTCAAGCAGCCGATACGGAGTGGAGACAGGCCTTCATCTAGCAGTGGATTCGGATAAATGGCTGTATAAAACAAGCATCCTGTATCTTCGCTTTTTTTGGAATCGTAAAAATTTGTTTTTAACATTTAATTTATTAAATTGGCCATGTTCGCTTCAACGTACGGGGAGCTTCTGCAGGAACTTGAACGGAACAAGCTCCTGGCACGTGGACCGAAACGTCGGACATCACGTGGAACAACACTGGTTACGACCCTAAAACACATCGGAATGTGTTAAAACAAGGTGACTTTGATAAAAAAAACATATATTAGTAACTTTATTTCACAAAAGATAAATATAGAATGTATACTTTTAGAACCCTGAGTAAAATCACTGTTGGATGAAGGCCTCTCCACACCGTATCGGCTGTTTCAGACAATGCGCGGGGGGGGGGGTGTAAGACTTCACCACGCCGGTCAGAGCGCAAATGCGCTAACCGCTGCGCCACCACTCCTCCCTCCCAAATCCCCAACGTCCAACCCTCCCCCACTGAATATATATTCAAATAGCAAAACTAAATTTGACGGCGTGAGTGTTTGCCTATCAGCCATTGGCAAATTGGACGCTAATTGAAGCCAATTAAGGGGGAATATTTGGTCAGGGAGTGCCAAATATGCTCGGCAGCCCGATGATCAGTGATGACACGTGGAGCGTGGTTAGGTTAATGCGAACCAGCTGCTGTGAGCGTTCGAGATCCAGCGACTCTCTAATTAAATGCGACACGCGCTCGGCAAAGTCGCTTTACGAGCGCACGTTGCGAGTATGCGTGCGTTTTGCTGTGGTGGGAGCGGTGGCGCAACGGTTAGCGTGCGGTGCCCTACGAACCTGTCCCTCGACTCGATTGCGATTCCCGCTCACGGCCGCCATCAATACCGGCGACCGATTACCGGTCCTGAGCCTCTCCCTCTAGGTAGACTCAGCCTCAAATGAGAACCTGGTGCGATGTGTGGGGGGGGGGCGAAGGTTGCCGGGCGTGGTGCTGGCCACCCACCCTCTTCGTGTGCCGTACCGGCCTTCATAAGTGCTCGCTAACAGCACTTGCCCCAACAGTCTGTTACAGGCTACACAGGATATCTCTGTCTTTGTATCGTGCGTTGTGGGGAACTGTGGCGCAATGGTGAGGGCGCTGCGCTTACGAACTCACGGGCCGTTGTTCCATTCCCACTCACGGCCAACATCAGTGACGAATATCTGAACGTGTTCTCTGCCTCCCCTGGGCGGGGAGTGGAGGGGCTAGTGGAGGTGGGTAGTGGGGGGGGGTAGTGGGGGTGAGGATAGTGGGGGGGGGGCGTAGTAGGGGGGATAGTGGGGGGGGGAAGGGGGAGGGCTGTGTGGAGTTGTGAGCAGGTGCAGAGTTAATCCGCCGGAGCCTCAATGCGGCAACGGAGCAGGAAGAGGTTTTTTTTTTTGTCGCGGTTTTGGCAGCGAGAGTCCAGGAGGAGGATCTGGAGTTTATTTCTCTCTGCGATGCCCGGTGACAGCAGACGACTTGATTCAGCAGTATTCGCAAAGAGGGCAGGACGAGAGTAGGGTGGGAGTGAGGGGGTTATGGGGAGGGCGGGGGGGTGTAACTTATGGAGCTTGAGGGTTCGGTGGGGGAGAGTGAGATGTAGGGTGCTGGGAGCTGAGATGGCGATGGTGCAGAGTGATGGCGAGTGGTTTGTGTTGGATGTATGGTGGTGGTGGTGGTGGTGGTCATACATTATGATGGTGGTTGTGATGGTGAGGGGTTATGTGGAGTGTGTGTTGGTACGTGGTGGTTGTGGTGTGGTGCTGATCAACCACAAGCTCGTGTGCGGTGTTGGCCTTAATTAAGTGCTCGCTAACAGCACTTTACACTAAAGGCTGTTCAGGATATTGGGGGGGAGGGGGAATCTTTGCCTCTGTGGTGGTTGTGTGATGGGTGGGGAGAGTGGTGGCAGTGGTGAGGCGATTAGTTGTGTGTGGTGGTGGTGCTGGTGTGGTGGTGTGGTGGTAGTGTGGGGGTTGATGGCATGGTGGTGTGGTGGTGGCGTGGTTGTGGTGTGGTGGTGGCGTGGTGGTGGTGTGGTGGTGGTGTGGTGGTGTGGTGGTGGTGTGGGGGTTGATGGCATGGTGGTGTGGTGGTGGTGGTGGCGTGGTTGTGGTGTGGTGGTGGTGGTGACGTGGTGGTGGCGTGGTGGTGCTAGTTTCGTGGTGGTGCGGTTAGTTGTATGTTGTGGCGGTGGTGGTAAAGCAAGGAGTTTGTGTGTGCGTGTATCTTGCCCCAACAGTCTGTTCAGGCTATATGAATTAAACTTTTACCACTTGAAAGGGCGGGGCATTGAGTTTCAATGATTACCGCTAGATGCCTCTCCCAGCGCACAAACAGCCCCTAGCCTCAGTCATTCGCAAGACGGCGACACCGCAACACACAAGGGGCGTTTTGCGTTCTGCAGCTCAGCAAGACCGAATCCGTAATTGCGGTGCAGCGTGCGTTTCATCATCACACCCTGCGACTTTTTTTTGTAAGGATACGTCAAAGACCGTGTTTTTGTGCCACCATTAGCGACTAGTCTGGATGACCTCAAAAACAGAATCACGGCAGCGGTGACTTCAGTGGAAGAAGACACTTTGAGAGGCGTTTGGGACGAATCCAACTATCGTCTCGATGTTGTCCGTACAGCAGGTGGAGGGCACATAGAGCATTTATAAAATGGTTCGTAAAACTCGATAACTCATTAAACCGTTTGTAACTTTTTGTGTAATTGTAACATGTTGCCATCGTGAAATCTACTGCGTTGAAATTGGAACTATATTTTTCCAACACCCTGTATATCGTGACTGCAGGGATTCATATTCTTGGTTCTTTCGGTAAAGTCACGTAGAAGGGAAATAATAAAATAAAATTATCTTAGTGATAATTTTATTGTTATTATTGGGGAGGGTGGGGAGGGGATGGTGGGGAGGGTGTGCCTGGGTGGGGAGGGTGGGGAGGGAAGGGTTGGGTGGGGAGGGTGGGGAGGGGCTGGTCACCCCGTGGTGCCCTTATAAAACTCAACGTTTAACCTTCTCACGCCGGCTTGTGCCCGCCCTCACACTCGGGCGTATTTGCGGAATACACCACGCCGCCGTTGACCCTGGCCATTGACCGAGCAACCCAACGTTCCTACCAGCTCCCTCCGCAGAAATGTGTTATATCAAGAGACCCGACACACACACACACAAAGCGAATCAATTAAAGCGTAAAACGAATTTATATTGAGCTCACCAAACTCGCAGCGAGCCGTGCCGCAGTCACGGAGAAACTGCCCAGACCGCCGCCACTGCTCTGCGATCGATCCGCATTAGCAGCTCCGCGTATTGTCGTTTCTCATGTATTAAACAATATATATATTTTGTAAATTCCCTGCCAAACAAAACTTGCGTGTGTGTGTTGTGTTGTTCTTCATCATATGTATAACGAATCGC